>NC_063188.1:42448619-42477698 GCF_023159225.1 Perognathus longimembris pacificus
CCAATCCAACTGGCAAAACAGATCACTCCAGGAGCTCCAAGATACAAGCAGGAAGACCAATTTAAGACTAATAAGTATCGAGGAAAACCTAGAGAAAGAAGTCAATGGAATAGGCAGCCTATTTAACAGAATATTAGCTGAGAATTTTCCACATATCCAGAAGGATAGGTCTATCCAGATACAAGAAGCATTTAGAACCCCAAACTGACCAGACCAGAATAGGACATCCCACTGACACATTGTGATCAAAACATGATCAATACAGTCCAAGGAAAGAATCCTTAAATCTGCTAGGGAGAAGAAAATAATCACATATAAAGGAAAACCAATCCGAAATAGCCCAGATTTCTCAGGAGACCATGAAAGCAAGGAGAGCCTAGAATGAAGTATGACAGACCATAAATAAAAATAAATATCAACCGAGAATACTGTACTTGGCTAAACTCTCATTCTTAGCCAAAGTTAAAAAAAAAAATGAAAAAATATATACCCACCAAACCAGCTTCACAGGAAATCCTCAAAGATGTACTACACAGGGAAAATAATCAAGATCACAATACATACAGAGAAATGAACCCTAAATAGAAAACCAGAATATCAGATCAAGAATTGGAAAGACACAGCTTTTTAGAAGATAGCTATAATGAAAGGAACAAACGATCATCTCTGAATCCTAACTCTCAAAATTAATGGACTTAATTCTCCAATAAAACGACATAGTCTCATAAGTTGGATCAAAAATCAAGAACCATCTATCTGCTGCCACCAAGAGGCACATCTATCCAGCAAAAGCAAACATCTTCTAAATGTGAAAGGTTGGAATAACGTCTACCAAGCAAATGGCCCCCATTAGCAGGATGGAGTTGCAATCCTAGTATCAGATAAAATTGACTTCAAATTAAAAAAGGTAAGAAGAGACAAAGAAGTTTACTATATACTAATAAAGGGATCTCTCCTACAGGAGGATATAACCATCCTAAATATCTACACCCCAAATACAGGAACACGGAACTTCATCAAAAAAACACTACTGATTCTAAAAACACTCATAGATCCAAACGCATTTATAGTTGGAGACTTTAAAACTCCACTGTCATCTCGTGACAGATCAACACGCAAAAAACTGAACAAAGAAACCAGAGAACTAAACAAATGCATAGACAAACTAGACTTAACCGACATCTACAGAATATTCCATCTAGCAACACCGCAATACACATTCTTTTCAGCAGCACATGGAACATTCTCCAAAATAGATCACATCTTAGGGCACAAAGAAAATCTATAGAAATTCAGAAACATCAAAATCATTCCCTGAATTCACTCACACCACAATGGAATAAAATTAGAGCTCAACTCAAATAGCCACCACAGAAAATCCTACAATTCATGGAGACTAAACAACACACTGCTGAAGCATCAGTGTGTCCTTGAAGAAATCAGAACAGAAATTCAAATGTTTATGGAATTCAACCAAGAAGAATACACAGTGTACCAGCTCCTTTGGGACACAGCAAAGGGAGTAATCAGAGTAAAATTTATATCTGTGAGTGCCTACACCAAACTGGAGAAACAGCAACTCAACAACTTAAGGAAGCACCTTAATTTCCTTGAGAGAGAACAACAAGCCAACCCCCAAGTCAATAGACAGAAGCAAATAATTAAAATCAAATCAGAATTAAATGACTTTGAGACAAAAAAAATCCAAAGAATCAACAAAACAAATAGTGGGTTCCTTGAAAAATTAGCAAGATAGACAGACCCCTAGCAAATCTGACCAAAAAACAAAGGCAGCACACCCAAATAAACAAGATCAGAGATGAAAGAGGTAACATCACCACACAAACAACCAAAATTAAGAACACAATATAGGACTACTTGGCAAACCTTCACACCAACAAATTTGAGAACCTGGAAGAAATGGACGATTTCCTATCAAAAATTGATATCCCCAAACTCAACTACGAAGATTTAAGCCTTCTAAACAGAACCATATCTAGCATTGAAATAGAACCAGACATGAGAATTCTCCCATCCAAGAAAAGCCCAGGTCCAGATGGATTCACAGCAGAATTTTACAAAGCCTTCAAAACAGAACTCACACCAGTATTTCTCAAACTCTTCAATGAAATTGAAAGGGAAAATTCACTACCAGACACATTCTATGAAGCCAGTATTACCCTAATCCCAAAACGAGGCAGGGCTCATCATGGAAAGAGAACTATAGACTGATTTCCCTGATGAACATTGACGTAAAAATTGTCAACAAACTTCTGGCCAATCGAGTTCATCAGGTCATCTAAAAAAATCATACACCATGCTCAAACTGGATTCATCCTAGGGATGCAAAATTCATCCAATATATGCAAGTCAATTAATGTAATCCATCACATCAAATGGAGCAAGGTAAAGAACCACATGGTTATAACCTTAGATGCAGAAAAGGCATTTCATAAAATCCAGCACCCATTTATGATAAAATCCCTGGAAAAACTGGGATTCCAAGGAACATTCCTGAATATAATCAAGGCAGTCTATGACAAACCAACAGCAAGTATAATCCTAAAAGGTGAAAAGCTAAAGCCATTCGTTTAAAATGAGGAGCAAGACAGGGAAGTATGCTCTCTCCTCTCCTCTCCAACGTAGCACTAGAATTCCTAGCCAGAGCAATTAGGCAAGAAGAAAACATAAAGTGGATCCAAATAAGAAAAGATGAAGCTAAACTTTCTCTCTTAGCAGATGACATGATCCTATACCTAAAGAACCCCACAGACTCTACTCCCAAGCTACTAGAGCTGATGCAAAACTTTGGCAAACTAGCAGGATATAAAATAAACCCATAAAAATCAACGGCCTTTCTATATGCTAATGACGCGAAGACCGAGGCACAAATCAGGAAAGCAACTCCTGTTGCAATAGCCTCAACAAACATAAAATACATAGGAATAACCTTAACCAAAGAACTCAAAGACCTCCATGGTGAGAACTTTAAAAACATGAAAAATGAAATTAAGGCAGAACTAAGGAAATAGAAAAACCTCCCATGCTCCTGGATTGGGAGGATTAATATAGCCAAAATCGAAATATTGCCAAAGGCTATCTACAAATTCAATGCAATAACCATTAATATCCCAACACCATTTTTTAATGAAATAGAGGAAGCAATCCAGAAATTCATATGGAACAATAAAAGATACAGAATAGCAAAAACAATCCTAAGCAGAAAGAACAGTGGTAGAGGAATTACAACACCAAACTTCAAGCTGTATTATAAAGCTATAGTAATAAAAACAGCTTGGTATTGGCCCTGGAACAGGCCTGAAGACCAATGGAACACAACTGAAGAACCAGAAACAAATCTGCAGAACTATGCCTACTTAAACTTTGATAAAGGAGCTAAAAATAATAGGATGGAAGAAAGATAGCCTCTTTAACAAGTGGTGCTGTCAAAACTGGTTCAACACCTGCAATAAACTAAAACTAGATCCTTATATATCACCTTGCACCAAAATAAATTCCAAATGGATCAAAGACCTTGAAATAAAAAATAGATACCCTGAAAACACTACAAGAAGAAGTAGGGGAAACACGTGGGCTCATTGGCACAGGACGAAACTTCCTTAACAAAGACCCAGAAATGCTACAAATATCAATGAAAGATTGGACAAATGGGACTGCAACAAACTGCAGAGCTTATGCAGGGCAAAGGACATAGCTCGCAAGACAAACAGAAAGCCCATACATTGGGAAAATATCTTTACTGGCCATTCAACGGACAAAGGTCTCATATCTCAAATATATGGAGAACTAAAAAAATTCAATTCCTCCAAAACAAAATTGCAAAGACCCAACAGCCCCCTCAACAAGTGGGCTGACTTAAAACCAGACTTCTCTGATGACGAAATGAGAATGGTAAAGAGACATATGAAAAAGTGCTCTACATCACTGGCTATAAAAGAAATGCAAATCAAAACAACATTGAGATTCCACCTCACCACAATAAGAATGTCCTTTATCAAGAAAACCAACAATAACAAATTTTGGAGGCCAGGTGGCCAAAAGGGAAACCTACTTCATTGTTGGTGGGAAGGTAACCTGGTGCAGCCAATCTGGAAAGCAGTATGGAGATTTCTCAGAAGGCTAAACATAGAGCTATCCTAGGACCCAGCAGCCCCACTTTTGGCCATCTACCCAAAGGACCACAAACAAGAACACACTAAAGCTACCAGCACAACAATCTTCATCGAAGCACAATTTGACATAGCTAAAATATGGAACCTACCCAGACGAATGGATCAGGAAAATGTGGTACATATACGCAATGGAATTTTATGCCTCTATCAGAAAGAATGACATTGCCTCATTCGTAAGGAAATGGAAGAACTTGGAAAAAATTATACTAAGTGAAGTGAGCCAAACCCAAAGAAACGTGGACTTTATGGTTTTCCTCATAGGGAATAATTAGAGCAGATTTAGGCTAGTCACAGCAGAGGATCACAAGGGCCTTATAGCTATGCCCCTATGAATGCATAAGATGAAGCTAAGTGAAACGAACTCCATGTTATGGAAACGACTGTTATATCACTGTTTTAATTACTTTCAACATGCCATGTGAAACCGTAGCTTCTTTTGTTGATGATCCTCTTGTATCCCTTCCTGTGTTTGTACTCATGGTATTACTGTATCTCATCACAATATACTGGATACTGTGTATACTGGTATTAGATTTAGGGAAGTGAAAGGGAATATCAAAATCAAGAGACAAAGTACAAGAAGGCAAACAGCTCCAAAAGCAATACTTGCAAACCATTAGGTGCAAACCAACTGAACAACTCATGGGTGGCGACGGGAAAGGGGAGGGGGGAGGGTAGAATGAGGGAGGAGGTAAAAAACAGTACAAGTAATGTACCCAACGCCTAAGGTATGAAACTATAGCCTCTCTGTACATCAATTTCACAATAAAATTAAAAAACAAAAAATATGGATGCTAAATATTAAGTAAACAAATACAGAATATAACAATATTAAAATGGTTATTTATGAATCACTTTACCACAAAAGTTAAGATTTTTTTAAAAATCAGAACTATATGAATTTGTTAATATATATAATATCAAATGCTATAAATTAGAATAGCAATAAGGAAGTCTAGGAAAAAATGTCAAGTTATCTTTTTGCATACAACTGAAATAATTAGCTTACTATAGACCACTAGGAAAGTTTTGTAATACTGAGCTCCATCCTCTACCTTAAAATATCATATACCACAACAAAGTAAAATCATAAGAAGTAGGATGGTTCAACATACATGAATCAACTAATGTGCAAACTACATTAGTAGCATGAAGGATGAAAATAACAGAAATCTCAACAGATGTAGAAAATGCATTTGAGAAAACTCAATATTATTTTCTGACAAAAACTAAGCATACAACAATTTATTTAAACACAATAAAGATTTTATTCGGAAAGCTCACAATTGATGTATCAATGGTAAAAATGGAAATCGATTCATGACCAACCTGCACTTCTTAGGAAGGCAGGAACTGAAAACGAATTAAATAATACAGAAATAGATTAGTACATAAAATTTTCAAAAGGAAAAATAGTAAGATTTTATTTTTCCTATAACTCTTTAAGTAGGAGTTTATGAAATAGAACATGTGTCCTTTATCTCTTTAAGGCTGACTTAAATTACTTTACATAATTTTTTCCAAGTCCATCAACTTTTTTTTACAAATGACATAATATCATTTTTCCTCAAAATTTCATTAGATATATATCAAGATATATCTCGATACATATTTTCTTGATCTGTGGAAGGAAATGACAGGTAAAAAGTGACTGTACTGGTCTAGCAAGTCATATATGTAGTATATATACGTATAAATTATTTATTTATATTTATGTATATATACATTCATATGTATATACATACACATTCATATGACCATGAGTAGAACCTGCTTCCATTCTGAATAATTTTATAAGTTGGTTACCACATAAATACTGAATTATATTCTGTGCTGTGGTCTGTATCTTTTTTTTTTTTTTTTTTTTTTTTTTTTTTTTTTTTTTTTTTTGGCCAGTCCTGGGGCTTGGACTCAGGGCCTGAGCACTGTCCCTGGCTTCTTTTTGCTCAAGGCTAGCACTCTGCCACTTGAGCCACAGCGCCGCTTCTGGCCGTTTTCTGTATATGTGGTGCTGGGGAATCGAACCTAGGGCCTCGTGTATCCGAGGCAGGCACTCTTGCCACTAGGCTATATCCCCAGCCCCATGGTCTGTATCTTAACTGTCCCCCAAAGACCCATGTGGTGAAGGCTTGGAGCCTCTACTGACACTAACTGACAAGCAGTGGCCTAGTTGGTAGAAGTAGGCCATCACGGTATGTGTTTTGATGGGTATACTAGGACCCCAACCCCTCCTTTTGCTTATCACAGATATTTTGTCACAATAATGGAAAGTAGGCCAACACTTAGTATTAGATAAACTCTAGTTTGGATTTTCCTTTCATTTCTTATGCTTTAGAATCTGAAAAACCCCAAATAACCCTAGGGTAAATAAGGGTATATTAAAATCAAATGTTATTCTCATGGTCTAGAGTAACCTCAGACAATAAATATAGGCAACTTAACCATAGATGTGCTGTGAATTCCATAGTTGGCTCTCAAAGGCTATTTTTCCACTAATCAAACTATTCAGACATTGCCATTTCCATCACCATTTTTGTCTTAAACTACTGAAGGTAAATTGTGTATTTATCTTTTTTTCTTTTCTTTTCAAAAAGAACTACAAATTAGATACATTTTATTTTACTCGAAAAGAAATGCTGATCTCCATTTGCTGCCTAATAGCACTCTTTTTTTCTTTCTGTACACACAAAAGAAGGGAAAGGAGGATTTAGGGGAAGGGAGTGTTACAAAGACCTTTTTGTAGAAGTGGGTTTTTTGCACCTTCAATTACCTCATGGCAGGTGAAATGACCACTTTTTTTCTCTTGAGGAAAAAAGTGGCAATTTGTACTTACAAATACATAGCCATATCAGAAAAATGAGGACATGCTGAAAATATGCCTCACGATGTTTAAAGGACACTGAATTTTGACTCATATTTACACATATCTCAATGCTAAATGACACATTTCAAGCTTCACAAGTTCAGATATTGATCAGGGAATTGGAGCTTCAAAGCAACAAAGCTGAAAGCTTTTGGATCAAGAAATATTCAACAAAAGCTGTGTAAAAAATGCATCAATGCAATTTGGTCATCTCAAGTGAAAAAAATTAGCAAACCATAATGAAGACTTATTTTTCATCTACTTTGTTCTGGATTCTTTTGGGAAATAAGACTATAATCCCAGTCAAAACCTGATAACTATATTTTCTAAATGTACATTTCTAAATGGGCTTTTTTGAACAGGTATGGGAATAGTATTTATTTGCATAACACCTCATTTACAACAGGCTCCTTTATAGATCGCCACATTTCTTTTCACTTCAAGCCTATGGAGATAAGAAATAAGATTTATTCTCATTTTAAAGAAGGCATTCACTGTAAGATGTTTGACTGAGATTAAAGAGCTAGAAAACATTAGAAGTTAAGAAATTTTTAAAAAAATCTAGTGATCTTTCATTTATTCCAGGCTAAGACAAATTATTTCCTCTTTAGACATGATAGTAGTTGATGAATTACCTTTGGGTGTGAGACAGGTGCTGCTGCTAGTCACACTGTGAATTGTCCTTGGTATTTACAGTATCACAATGACATCCTATGCATTTCCTCTATGCTCATCAATTTTAGTAAGTTCTTGCTCTTTAATTACATATTCACTTGAGAGTAATGTGCTTATCTTATTGTATTACATACAGATGATGTTTATAAGAGCACTGGACTACTGAATACCAATAAGCATTTGCTATTACTTAAAGGCATTTTTGTTATCACACTGGTTATCACACGATGGACATGATGTGTGTAGTGTGTGGTGTGTGGTGTGGTGTTTGTGTGTTTGTGTGTGTGTGTATGCGTGTGTGCATGCACTAATATTTAGGCTCGAACTTAGAGCATGTGCCCTGACTCTTAGCTTTTTTGCTCAAGGCTGACAGTCAACCACTTGAGCTACACTTGCACTTCTGGCTTTTGGTGATTAACTGGAGAGAGAAATTCAGCACCATATGTTAGGAGAATGGAGGAGAACATTAAAGGAATAGGCAGGATTTGATTGCCCAGGGGCTAAGGATTGTTTATTGCCAGCAAGGGGCACAGACCATCCCACATATTTGGAGGTTAAGAGAGGGACTGGATTTTTGGGTGGGCTTAAATTGTCTTAACAAAGAAGCAGAGGATAAAAAATAGGTTATGGTTTTTTGGGGGGCCAAGAGCAGTGTCCTTGGGCAGTCCCAGAGTGGAATGCTCTACCTGGGTGAGGAGGTTTTTAGCTAAGACAAGTTCAGAATGACCTGCCTGTGGACAAGCACATGAGCATGCACCTGGTATTTTTCTTGACCTGGGGAAATGAGGCAGGTGTCAATCCTTCATATTCCATCTTTAGATTCATAAAAAGGTTGGGCTGAGATGAGAGAGGCAAGTCCTTCATACAAGGTCGTTGGATACATAAAAAGGATTGAGCTGACTCTGGAAAGCGGTATAGAGCTTCCTCAGAAGTCTAAACATAGAGCTCCCCTATAACCCAGTAGCCCCACTTTTGGCCATCTACCCAAAAGACCACAAACAAGAACACACTAAAGTTACCAGCACAACAATGTTCATGGCAGCACAATTTGTCATAGATAAAATATGGAAACAACCCAGATGCCCCTCAGTATGGATCAGGAATGGATCAGGAAAATATGGTACATATACACAATGGAATTTTATGCCTCTATCAGAAATAATGACATTGCCCCATTTGTAACGAAATGGAAGGACTTTGAAAAAATTATACTAAGTGAAGTGAAGCGGACCCAAAGAAACATGGACTCTATGGTTTCCCTCATAAGGAATAATTAGCATAGGTATAGGCAAGTCACAGCAGAGGATCACAAGAGCCCAATATCTATACCCTTATGAACCCATAAGATGATGCTAAGTGAAATGAACTCCGTGTTATGGAAATGACTGTTACATCACTGTTGTAATTACTTTCAACATGCCATGTGAAACTGTAGCTTCTATTGTTGATGATCCTCTTGTATCCCCTTCCTATTGTTGTAATTGCACTATCATTGTATCTTATCTGAGTACATTGGAAACTGTTTATACTGGTATTAGAACTAAGAAAGTGAAAAGTAATACCAAAATCGAGAGACATGGGATAAAAAGACAAACAACTACAAAAGCAATACTTGCAAAACTGTTTGGTGTAAACCAACTGAACAACTCATGGGGGGAGAGGGAAAGGAGGAGGGGGGAGGGGTGAATGAGGGAGGAGGTAACAAGCAGTATAAGAAATGTATCCAATGCCTAACGTATGAAACTGTAACCTTTCTGTACATAACTTTGACAGTAAGTAAGAAAAAATAAAAATAAAAGCAAAAAAAAAAAGAATTGGGCTGATAGAGGAACAACATGAAGTTATGAAAACAAAGAAGATTCTCATTAAGAATCTCATGGACTTTTCTGCCTTGGCTGCCTTAAAACCTCAGATTTCAGGTCTCAACCTCCTGAGTAACTAGGGTTATAGAGGTGAGCCACTTTCACCCTGCTGGACATGATTTTAGTTTTACACGTTGGTGAGCAATGAAAAAGCATTGCCAGTGTTAATATAATATTGGTTAGAATTGAATATTTACATTACATGGAGAGCAATATGAACAACACATAGAAATGAACCTAATTCTCAATCATAAAAAATAAACATTATCAATAATACTAGCTCTCTATTGATATTATAATCGCCAGCTACTGCTAAGTGTTTATCTTCATCATGTTAGTCCTCAGAACAACTCTATTAGGCAAGTATTGTTATTTACATTTTATTGGTAAGGGAAGTTTGTAAGTGTAGGTAGTTAATTTGCCCTATTTCAAACAATTACTCATGGTAAAAAATGGATCTGAAACCAGTTTATCGGTTTAACTATTGCTTTTTAACCACTTTGTCTCTGGTACTCAAATTTCAGTTCTGGGTAGAACAATCCAAAGCACTTGTTAAAATGTAGCCTCCTTGGTACTGTATAATGCAATTTAGTAGTTCTGGGGAGGAGTCAGAAAATTGAATTTGAACTAGGTACCCAGGTAATTCCCATGCTGATTTTTGGGGGGAAGGTTTTTAACCATACATTACACTGGCAGTGCAGGAGTGACTTCTGCCTATTCTTTTTCTGTTCTCCTCCATTTTCCTAACAGACAGTATCTAACATTGTTTTCTCCATACTAATTTTACATGAGTCTTTTTCAAAGAAAGTTACATATACAATGTAGGGGTGTTTTTTTTGGTTGTTGTTGTTTGTTTTTGCCAGTCCTGGGGCTTGGATTCAGGTCCTGAGCACTGTCCCCGGTTTCTTTTTGCCCAAGGCTAGCACTCTACCACTTGAGCCACAGCTCCACTTCTGGCTTTTTTCTATATATGTGGGACTGAGGAATCGAACCCAGGGCTTCATGTATACGAGGCAAGCACTCTACCACTAGGCCATATTCCCAGCCCCTACAATGTATTTTTGCTTTTCTTTATTTTTTTTAAACACAGAAGGCTTACTCTCTCACTGTAGTTGAGAATCTCACAAGGGAAACAGAATTTAATAGATGATATGATATGAGCATACTGATATCTGCATAATGGGTGAATATGCATAATACAGGTAACTGGCATTCTCTGTAGGTATAAGCAGAGGCAGCTATGTTGGTAAGTGAAATTAACACAGAATGCAGAGGTTAGGAATGAGATAAAGGGAGCCAAACTAAAAGACTGAGCTACTTTTGAACATAAATAAGTACATTTATCTCAAAAGACAAACAGGTTCTGATTAAAATTTGTGTTTTGACAGCCCTGTCTTTTATATGGTTTTGTTTAGGTCCTTAAATGGAATGAAAGGGCACACAATCCAATTGGCAGTTGTGATTAAGAGGTCAGGCAGTGAATTCAGTCCCTTTTCTAAAAAAAAAAAAAATCTGTCTCATTCTCTTTCCCCCTTCAACTGGCACTTTAGGTTTCTAAGTTATTCATATCAGCAGGAAGCAATAGCTGAACACCACCCTCCACTCACAAATCTGAGGACAAGCTTCATTATTACCTATTGCTTTAAGGAAACAAATTCAACAACATTTAGATAATCCAGGCACATATATAGCTTTTCAGTCTCAATTATTCTTTACCTTTTCTTCCTCCTTCAGAGCTATTAATCTAGTATGAAAAGCTTAAAAAATTTAAAGGCTTTTTAGAAAAGGAATCACTTTTGTCCTTATACAAAAGAACAGCAAGAAAGGTACTCCCAAGGACAGAATCTGTTAAAAATCAGATTATTTCCACCATGCTCCCCTATTATTCACCTGTCAGTAAAATATGTCCTCTTATTGTTTTGCTTTGAATGCCTATTTTTATCTGACTAGAGCTATATGGTCATTTTTGTATTTATTACCAAGTTCCTTAGGTTTCCTCCCCATTCTGCTATCCCCACCCCAGAGCATGTTTTTCTGTTCTTAAAAACTGGGCCACATGCCTCTGAGGAGAATATAGACCATTATTTCATTCCCACCTTTTCTTCTTTTTTGGCATCTCTGAGGCCTGCTATGCCCAGAAGTGCTTCCACTCAAGCTGGACCATCAAATCAATTATCACAGCAGTCTGCTTTCCAAATATGAATGGCAATAAATGACAACGGGCAAGGAAAACTTTCAGCTTTGATCTGTCATTGGTTATGTAAATCTTTGTTTTTCTTTTTTGATCTCCTCCCCTTTTTCTTTCCTCTCTCTGCCTACCCTCCTCCTTTCCTCCCTGCTACCCCCTCCATTTCTGCCTCACTCACAGACATTTCAGTGGGCCAAAAGGAGGGTCCAGTCATTTGGCCAAATTCTCCCCCCTGCTGCCTGCAGCTGCATTGTATCAAACCTTCAAACAAAAGGTTCACCTTTGTGAGTCAAAGTCACAAGAGAAAAATGGTCCAGGAGCCATTACTGTTACAAAATCTCTTCCTGCTAACCTCTAAGCCTGATGATTACTGCATCTGAAGCACAACAGTATTGCATTCTTATTCATTTGGGCTGCTTAAAATTCTTGCCTGCTTCAGTGTTTGAAGCTTCAATTGTTTTGTGCTTAATGTTGCTCATTTCATATCAAGTTTTTGGTTATGGGAAATACTTTAATTTTTAAAATGCTATTATATTCTAGCTGTTTAAAAAGATTGAGAATGCTATAAAGGGAGAGACTGGTTTAAGCAAACTATAACTAGCTTTCATAATGCTCTATGTGGTCATTAATCCATCACTTTTGTGAGGATGTGTGCAATTTCTACTATACTATAGTGCATTATGTTTCTTTTCTCAAGCTGGCAAAAATTCTTTTCATTGGCCAATGATGCTATACTTTTATTAATTGTATTTATAAATATTGCTTTAAAAATTAGTTCAAGGCAGTAACATAATGTGAAAATAACAGGTAGAGAGTAAATTATGCCAACCACTGTTAACTAGAAATTCTGTGCCAGGATCTTAGAATATAGGTTATCTTGATTTAGTCAAATAATAATTAATTGGGTAAGGCTGGCTTATGACCCAATTTCACTGACCAATTAAGTTGTTGTTATAATTAGTTTACCATCTTCGAAAATACTACATCCTACTTACTTTATGACGTACATACACTGATCTTCTTGTGCATGTGGTGGGAAAGCACAAAGAAGACATTGCAAAAAGTATGATTAATTCAGAATAAGGAATATGAATTATAAATCATATCCTCTAGAAACAATCCAGTTGAGGAGACAATAACAGAGACTTTGCCTTGACCACACCAGAGTCAGGATCTTTTTTGTCTAATCCTAATCTTGGGCTGTCCTTAGGCAAACTGATTTACATTTTTGCAAGAATCCTGCTGGATTAATTCATAGTTGTGGAAACCAAGTGACAGGTACAGGGGAACCCACTTTTTTTTGAGTCCCTAGAAACAGGAGGCTTAGACAAAGTAGTGGGTCTGGGGAGGGGCAAACAAGCCCAATAATGGGAGCCAAAAGCATCTTGACCTAGGACAAAGAAAGGAATGAGGAAGACCACTAAGTTTAGAGGAAGTTCTAGGAAGAGAAAGATTAAGACCAGTCACACCTAGAATCAAGAATTGTATTGCTTCAATTGCTTTGCTTACTGGGGGTTTACTGAAATTGTAATCACTAACAGAAATTCTGCTTCAGTATGTCTGCTTGCTTGCTTGGCCTAACCTACCAGACCACCTGCATGCGGTGGACCACCTCTTGATTCATACCCCGTGGCCACTTGTGAATAGTACATGTGATACTTGCCCTTAAAAGCCCTATTTGGCCCCAGCATGGTTTGTCACCATCCCAGTGGTATCAATCTGATGCTGTGCACAGCTAAATAAAGACTCCTAGCCCAATTATTTTTGTGGGTTTGAGGCCCACCTGGGTATCTGGTACATAACAGTAGTGAAAAACATATGCCATCAATATATCATTGGAGACTTTATTCCCCACCCTTTCTATCATAGCAACTTGGCTTGTCTTCAGGACAAGTTCTGTCAAGTCAATTTTGAGAATTACCCTTTATAACCCTGTATCCACTTAGTAATTTTCCATGCACGTTGTTATACATCTTTACCTAGTACCTATTGTATTTGAAGCTGTCATTCTTGCTCCACTACTACAAAACTCCATTGTGGTGTGGTAGTACCCTTGAATAAAATCTACCTTACCACCTATAACGAGTAACACAGTATTGTTTAACAAGTATACAGAGGAAGAAAAGAATGTTTTGTGCTAAATGTCAACTAGACAGTACTGTGGAAACCAAGTGAAAGGTGTAGGGAACCCCCCCCCCTTTTTTTTTTTTTTTTTTGCCAGTCCTGGGCCTTGGACTCAGGGCCTGAGCACTGTCCCTGGCTTCTTCCCGCTCAAGGCTAGCACTCTGCCACTTGAGCCACAGCGCCGCTTCTGGCCGTTTTCTGTATATGTGGTGCTGGGGAATCGAACCTAGGGCCTCGTGTATCCGAGGCAGGCACTCTTGCCACTAGGCTATATCCCCAGCCCCCCCTTTTTTTAGTCCCTAGAAACAGCAGGTTTAAACAAGGTAGTGGGACAGGAGCCAAAAGCAGCTTGACCTGGAGCTCCTTGACCTTTGCAAGAAAGGAATGAGGAAGACCACTCTGTTTGCATGTTTTGGTTTAGGGGAAGTTTCAGAAAGAGAAAGATTTAAGGTGAATTAAGAAGTTAAGTTGGGGGGCTGGGGATATAGCCTAGTGGCAAGAGTGCCTGCCTCGGTATACCCGAGGCCCTGCGTTCGATTCCCCAGCACCACATATACAGAAAACGGCCAGAAGCGGCGCTGTGGCTCAAGTGGCAGAGTGCTAGCCTTGAGCGGGAAGAAGCCAGGGACAGTGCTCAGGCCCTGAGTCCAAGGCCCAGGACTGGCCAAAAAAAAAAAAAAAAAAAAGTTAAGTTGGTAAATACCAGTCACACTCACAATCAAGAATTATATTGCATTGATTGCTTTGTTTACTGGAGTTTACTGGAATTGTAATCACTAGCAACAATTCTGCTTTTGTATGTCTGATTGCTTGCTTTGCCCAACTTGCCTTACCACCTGTGTCTTGCACATATGATTTTTCCCTTTAAAAACCCAGCACCACTGAGGCCCAGTGCTGTTTGTCACCATCCTGGTGGTGGTGATCAGATGCTGTGCACAGCTAAATAAAAGACTCTGTAATACAGAGGTCAGATCTGGCCAGCGGCATCACTGGCTGTTGAGGGGTGTCAGACTGACTTCATCTCAGATTAGTTAAAGAGAGCAGAAGCCAACTCCATCTTCATGAAGATCTCCCCTGCCCTATCCAGGGAAGTTCCCCTTCGCTCTGATAAGATTATGTAAACTGCTTGACCACCTGAGTTGTGGAACATTCAAGGTTAAACCTGTGCCCTCCCATTAGTAAGGTATCTGCCTGCATCATGTCAGCCCTGCCAGATCTGTGCGCCAAGTCTAACTAAAATGATAGGTTGGTTTAAACAGTTGCTATGAGGTAGACTGTAACTCCATTGGCCATGTGGGTGAGACCTGGCATGCTCTGTAAGTGTTGTAACCTCATTGGCCACCTGAGTGTGGAAGGCTTGACCATGCGGTATTTGCCTTTATAACCGGACCCTGAGCGTGGCCCAGGGTGCATGGTCCCAGCTCCCAAGTCTGGGCTGTGGCCCTGGTTGGTCAGTATACTTTTTACTTCCCCAATAAATCCATCTTTTTACTTGAGACTGCCTATGAGTGGTGGACTCTTGGAGGGATGGGGGATTCCCCCCCCAGACACCATTACATTTGGTCCCCTCCCATGAGGTACCCCATTACAACTCCTAGCCGGATTGACTGAGTGCTGGTGACTGTTGCCGTGGGTTCGAGGCCCACCTGGGTTTCCAATATACAACAAGCAAAACTAGACAGAATTTCAGTATTGTGTGCTCAAGGATGTTTCATGAGGTAGATAAGATATGAGCTATGCATGGTAGAAATACCAATGAGATTTTCCATAGAAAGTGTAGGAACAGTTATTGCCAATGGACTAGTAGGGAGCATAAGTTAATGAACTAATTGCTTAGTCTTTGAAATAAGTTTTATAAGCTGTAAAGTCTTTGGCAAGTTTTAAAAGCAAATGTTAACTAAAACAAAACAAAAATTAAAAAATAAATAAAAGAAAACATGTAAGGTAGAAAAATCAATAAAACAAAAGATAACTAAGAAATAGCTTTTCTGCTGCTTACTCTTAGGCTAGTGGGTATGATATGCTGGGTCAAGTGGCTTTCAAAGGATCAATAATGAGACATCCAGACTAAGAAATTCTTCTTTAGTCCTAGCTAAAGAGGCTGAGTCATCCCAAGTAAGCAAAAAACAGCTTGACCTAGAGCTGCTTGGCCTTTGCAAAAGAAAGGAATGAGGAAGACCAGAATAAATTTCCAATAGAGAAATTTAAGATAAAATAAGGATTTGAGTTGGTATGTAGTAAATACCAGTTACATTCAGCAGAACCAAGAATTAAACAAAAATAGTATTTTGCATGCTAGATTGCTATTTGTAATCACTAACTGCCAATTCTGCTTCTGTATGTCTGCTTGCTTGCTTTGCCTAATTGCCTGACCACCTGCCTGTGGTATATGTGATATTTGCCTTTAAAAACCCAGCCCTACTGAGGCCCCTTGCTGTTCTTTACCATCCCAATGGTGAAAAACAGATGCTGTACAGCTAAATACAGACTCCTAGCCCAATTGACCAAGTGCTGGTGACTTTATTGTCATGAGTTCGAGTCCCACCTGGGTGGCCAGGATACTACAAATAATAGCTATAATTCTAGTTCAAGTTGATTATTGTTCTTATAAAACAATCCCTATTCTCTTAAGAAACTGAGAGTTGCTCCAAAGGAGATAGATCTTAATGGTCTCTTTCTATCCAGATTTATAGAGACATTCAGGGCTGTGAGTAGAATTCCTATAGTCATTACAATCTATGTCTCTTCCAATCCCAGCATGTATGCTTTGGAGGGATAAAGGCCAGGATCCACACCTACTGTATTATTTTTTTGATTTGCGGAAACAATATACTACAAACCTGGTGAGTTACAACAGAAATAGGTTCTCTCAAAGCTCTACAGGCAGGAGCTCTAAATTAATATACTGGCAAGATTGGTTCTTTCTGGGGGCTCTAGGGGAGAATTTGTTTCATTCTTCTCTTAGATATGTTGGTTGCCATCAATCCTTGGGATTCTCTTACTTGTAGCTGCATCACTCCAATGCTCTGCCTTCACAGTCTCAAGGTATTCTTTCTGTGTATCCTAGTGCCCCAGTACCTTCACATGGCCTTCTTATAAGATCACAAGTGTTTGGATTTAAGGTCCACCCTAATGCAGTATAACCACACTAACTAGATTATATCTGCAAATACTCTGTTTTCTGTGTTCTTATTTTATACAGTCCTTTTTCCAGTTACATGGAGTTAGGACTTCAGTACATTTTTTGGTAACCCAATTAAACCCTCAACCTTTTCATAATGAATTATTACAGTATTATTTCCCTGTACAGGATTACATCATCCTATCCCAGTGATTGTTTTCTTTTGAAATATATGACTAGGTTTGTAGAACATATCTACCTAATAAAAATCTGATTTTCAACTACACTGGAACATCTAATTTCCAATCAAGTTTAGTACACATTAGAGTTGTCTTTAGAATCTATTGTCCACTTTATGAAACAGAAGCAAGGTAGGGCACTCAAAGTTACATTAGGCCCTGTGGGGAGATAAAAAAATGATAAAGCAAATTGCCTCCTACTCTTATATAGTTTATAGCCTTGAGGTTTCACAGCATAGAATGTTTGCAGTGGAAGGGATCGTAAAGATCATCTATTCTAAACCACTCATTTTATAGATGAGGCTTTTGAGGCCCAGAGTGGTTAACTAACTTGCCCAGGGCTCACAAAGTTAATTGGAAGGAACATGCAAGGGAAACAAATGAAGGGCACAATTTAAAGAAATTCACTTAGTATTTGGCTCATATATGAAGTACACAGTGTTATGTGGATGTGCTATAAAGATATTACATCAAAGTCATGGCCATTGTGGAGTAGAAAATGCTCTTCATCATTTTACTCTGATCTCATAAGCCTCTCAGGAAGCAAAATAACTCCCTAATATTTTCCTCATTGGAACATGTGTTTAGTCCCAGTTTCAGTTGTCAGAGGAAGCAACATCTTACAGTGGAAAGGTAAAACATGGCCTCATGGCTTGACTGTTCTGCTTGCTGTAATTCTCTGATGCCCACAAACAAATGGTGGAGTTGTCTCTAAGTGGGATTTGAGAAAAGAATCTGGCCTTAAAGCTTTGCTAAAAAGGATTGTGATATTCAGCTGATTCTTGTTTTGAAAACAAACCACATAGTTACTGATCAAAGATAAAAAGGGTTTACTACCTACTTGAAGTAGAACCAATTCTTAGAATATCTTAAAAGTCAGTTTGTAAGTCAAAGCTCTTCTTTCTTCTGCTTTTTTTTTTGCCAGTCCTAGGCCTTGAACTCAGGGCATGGGCACTGTCCTTGAGCTTCTTTTGCTCAAGGCTAGCACTCTTTCACTTGTGCCACAGCACTGCTTCCAGCTTTTTCTGTGTATGTGGTACTGAGGAATCAAACCCAGGGCTTCATGCTTCCTAGGCAAGCACATTACCACTAAGCTACCTTCCAAGCCCTCTTTCTTCTTATAGAAAGTATTTGATATATTAGAAAGGACTACCAGTAATGGAATTAAGGACAATCAATGATTGTTAAAAAAATGAAGATTTATGGCATTCTAACCTAACAAAACAACAAAAATCCTGAAAATATGAGAAGAAATCACAATAAGGAATCTAAAATTTACTTATTTTTTTTAAATTTCAACTAGCATTCAATTGACTCAGTCTGAATTAATGAAACTAGCATTTAATCTGATTTGCTTAATAGATTTTAAATTAAAAAAGAAAGGCAACACCATCCAACTGTACTATTTTGAGGTGCATTGAAAAATTAACTGTTTTTCCTAACTTATTCAATATTTCTTGGAAAATATTCTTTACATAATTACATTTCTTAGAACTAACTCTAAGCACTGCAATTTCAGATTAGATGATTTCAAGTACACCTATATACCGAGATGTGAATTATACAAATTTAAGCACCATCAGCTTAAAAATAAAGTCCTAGAGCAAGCAAGTAATGTGGTATAGCTTAACATAAACAAATTTACATCATCAGAGTCTCTAAGATAAAGAAGAATGTCACATCCTCTTTGAGGTATTGAAAAGAAATAACAATTTGAAAACTATGTATTATAATTATCTCCATGAAAGAAATAACAATTTGAAAACTATGTATTATAATTATCTCCATGAATAGCTAGCTGTGAAATCAAATATTAGGCTTTATCCGTAGTTAAGAATTAGAAATTGAATGTGTTGGGCTGGGGATATGGCCTAGTGGCAAGAGTGCCTGCCTCATATACATGAGGCCCTGGGTTCGATTCCCCAGCACCACATATACAGAAAATGGCCAGAAGTGGCGCTGTGGCTCAAGTGGCAGAGTGCTAGCCTTGAGCAAAAAGAAGCCAGGGACAGTGTTCAGGCCCTGAGTCCAAGCCCCAGGACTGGCAAAAAAAAAAAAAAAAAAAAAAAAAAGAAATTGAATGTGTTAAGTGTATGCACATCAGGCTTCTTGAGGGATTCTAACACTATCAAGTGGCTTCTGCCTTGAGTTGTGTCATTTATGATGTATGTGAAGAGAATCCCTTTATTTATTTATTTTTTGTTCATTGCAAACTTCATGAAGATCTGTAATTGGAAAAGTTCCCATTAAGTCATCATTAAATCTAAATTCTGTAATAGTCCTCACATTTTACTTTTATAGTCACACGCATGCATGAGCACACACACACACACACTCACACACACACACACACACACAGATCAATGTAGGGTTCCAATAAGAAATTTTTTCAAAATATAATTTTACATGATATTTCAAGTTTAAAGGTACTTCAGTTCAATAATTAATTCATCCTCTGAAATCTGTAAAGCTGGTTCACTTGCATAAATTTTTCTTTCTAGTACAATGGATTACTTAGTCTGAAAAGGATGTTTTAAAATAGTAATATTACTCATTCAATTGAAAAATTAATTCAACAGGTCAGGTTGTTTGGAAGTCATACCGTATAGTACAAGTCCTGTAATAAAAGCAACTTAAGTCCCTAAATAGTGGTTGGATTCCAAAATTTCATTCCTCAGACTCAGGAGACATACAATTCAATTAACATTAGGCAAAAGGCATCCATAGGCTGTACACAATGGTGTCAGGAAGGCTTTTTTGTTTAACGTATATATCTTTGCTTTTTAATAACACAAGCCCAGGCTAAATTTGCTAGTTTATTGGACAAATCCTCAGCCAGAGAAGTAGCTTAAGTGTAAATTTATACTTTCTAACACTTTCCTGTCATACTATACCTCCTCTTGACTCTTCATGAAAAGTTTAACTATAGCAAGGGACAGTGGCATGCACCTAGAATTCTAGAACTTGGGAGGCTAAGGCAGAAGGTGATAAGTTGGAGGCAACTCTGGGCTAGCTATTGAGAGCCTGTTTGATGAGACTAAAACAGATGGATAGATAATTAAAATATAAGAATATACTTAAACATATATATATATATATATATATATATATATATATATATATATATGCATGCTGGGTGCCAGTGCCCCACACCTATAATCCTAGCTTTTGAGAATGCTGAGATCTGAGGATTGCAGTTCAAAGCCCTCCCAGGCAGGAAAGTTCCCAGGAGACTCATTGCCAATTAACTACCAGAAAACCAGAAGTGGTGCTCAAAGTAATAGAGCCCTAGCCTTGAGCAAAAAAGCTCAGCAACAGCACTCTGGTCCTGAGTTCAAGCTGACAATACACACACATGATCACTAAAAACACCATTGTCAAATATGAGTATGTGACTTAAAATGCGAACATGACTTTCACATGTTAATATGATGTGACTTATCTCTAAACAGACTCACATTAATATGGAATTATGGGCATTTCTCTTGAAATAAAAAATATTTATCTTAAATATTAACATGCTGCTTTCCAATAATACAAAGTAAAGCTGCAATGGAGCTACATTTTATTTGTAGTATGATATATATAGCAGGATTTCTACCATTTTCCTGATGATTTATATAGGGTGTTGTGGGTTTTTTTTTCAAATAGGTCATTATTTTTTTCTTTATATTTACAATGGCAATACTATTTTTGTGTAGCCCTACAGTATTTTTCCAAATGTCCTACAGGTGCAACCTAACAACTAAATTTACTTAGCATGGTAATTAAAATCTGAACTTACATTTCAAGATGGCACCTATACAGCACTGACAACAAGCCACTTTCTTGACAAATAATTGATTCATTCTTAGTCTGCTTGAAGAAAGACATTCGTAAGATAGCCCGTGCTTCCCCCATACCCTAATTTCTACAGATGATCGCTATTTCAGATGACTATAAGTAGCTAAACACGAATAAAAAAGAACACCTTTCTGGCTCATTAAGGCAATTGCTCAAGCTGTCATTATCATTACCTCTGAAAATGCAGTACAGGATGCAGCAGGCCTTGTCTGTGGCAGAAACTAATGACAGAGAGCTACCTTTTTGACAGCAAGACTAAATTTACATATTTTATATATTCATTGAGTAAAAGAATCATTTACATTAATCAAATAAGCTATGTTTGGGGGATTTTTCCCATTTGAAATGTACCTATGTACCTTTTAGGCTTAGCTATGACAATCAAACACTGAAGGAATTAATTGGGCCAAAGCAAAAGAAGGTCTTACTTAACCATACTCATTTTATATAGGGAAATTGTATATTGTTTCTCAGAAAGTAAATAGCAGCAATGCCTGAAAAGATAAGATGTACTGGTTTTCATCTTCAGACCTGCTAGGCTGACTACCTCTGAGATAAATTAGAAGCTAGGATTATGCCTTGAAAAGCTGAGAAACCAGATTTTTATCATTAAATCAAACCTGTTGGGTTTAAACTCTGTGAACTTTAATTATCTCACATTTAATTAAAGGACTAGATTTAACCAAATGTGAGAGTAAGGGAAAGTCTAGGCAAAGGAGAATCTGAGAGTTGTCAGTGATGAGGTGATTTCATTTCCACAAATCTGATTTCTCATTTCTATTAAAGCAAGTTTGCTTATAGAGGAGAGTCAAAGAAATCATTTAGGTGCACAATGCTGGAGGTTATCTAGTCCATCCCTAAATGGTAATTTTCCATGTTTTTAAATTCTTGACAGGAAGAGGTTCAGCATAAACTGAAAAGGTGAGAATGGGACAATGAAATTTTTTTATACTTCACCAACCAAACAACAACAATAATGATGTGTGTTCCAAATGTGGCATTTATTATTAATTATTATGTTTTTATGTGTACATGAGAAAAAAACTATTTTTAGTGGTGTGTTTCGTAAAGGAATAGTTATAAGATGAATTTATTTAACTAATAAGTACCCAATAGTAGTGAATTCCAGTGGTCAGCAAATTTTCTCTATAAAGAAAGTATCTGGCAATAAATACTTTGGGACACAGGGTCTCATAATTGCTTGACTCTGCTGCAGAAAATATATAAGTAAATGAACTTGTTTGTGTTATCCCCAATTATTCTTTATAGAATGTTGAATGGCACATATAATTTTCATGTCCAAAATAATTTTTTGTGATTGCGTTCTAACCATTAAAAAGATCTTACATTAACTCATATCCTCTACATCAGCTGGGCCTTAAACTCGGGGCCTGAGCACTGTCCCTGGCTTTTTTTTTTTTTTTGTCCCTGGCTTTTTTTTTGCTCAAGGCTAGCACTCTGCCACTTGAGCCACAGCACCACTTCTGGCCATTTTCTATATATGTGGTGCTGGGGAATCGAACCCAGGGCTTCATGTATATGAGGCAAGCACTCTTGCCACTAGGCCATATCCCCAGCTAAGCAACTGGATTTATTTAAGTGTTGAAGGAGAAGAAATACCATTACAGGTGGAAGAAAAAATAAGAACAAAGAGCAATATGAATTAGCAGGTTGTATCTGTGTCAAAGTAGGAGAAAAGCCTGTCCAAATATAATTGTTTGGAGAAATTAATTCATTCATTCAATACACAATTGAATGAATTGACACACAACACTTGACACACGATTTTTCTGTGTCATGTATTATTTAAAATACTAGAGAGACTGTCATGAGTCTTACTCAGAATTGCTTACTTAATCTAGGTAAGAAGGACAAATAAGCAAAAACTGCAATCAGAAATAAAATTTAGCATATGATACACTAAAGTCTAAAGCTCTCTGAAAACATCTGTAATAACTTTTAAGAATTACAATTTTGAGCATTCCACTCATTAACATGCAACATAGAGATCTCCCATTTAACCTTTAAAGAAATACAAATGCAAAATAGTCTCCTATGTTGTCTACTTAGCTTGATCATTTAAATGTTTTAACAAAAATAACTGCTTTTCCTAGAGAACTAGTAAAATCACATTAATTTTCTATAAGTGATTTCCAGATATCCTTTGATGAATTATTATTTTATTGGTTTGATCCACCAGAACAGGACATTATGTCACTAGTTCTAATAAGGTGCATACACCTGTCTGTAAGCCTTTTCAGCAATAAGGCAGATTACTGTGGAAAAAACCTGGAGTGTTTTTTCACCACAGATCTTTAAATAAAGATTTATGTCTAACTGCATGAGATGGCTTGGGATCAATAATGCTCAGAGCACAGCATGAATTTTCAACTCAGATTTGAAAACTCTTAAAAAAGTTTTCTGATGAATATTTTCTTTTTTTTTGCCTCCTCCATTATTTATTTTTCTTTTCCTTTTTTTCAAAACTTTATTATCAAACTGATGTACAGAGAGGTTACAGTTTCATACGTTAGGCATTGGATATATTTCTTGTACTGTTTGTTACATCGACCCTCATTCCCCCCTTCCTCCTCCCCCTTTCCCTTTCCCCCCAATGAGGTGTTCAGTTCACTCTCACCAAACAGTTTTGCAAGTACTGCTTTTGTAGTTGTTTGTCTTTTTTTACCCTGTGTCTTTCGATTTTGGTATTCCCTTTCAATTTCCTAGTTCTAATACCAGTATAGACGGTTTCCAATATACTCAGATAAGATTACAGAGATAGTGTAGATACAACCACAGGAAGGTGATACAAGAACATCATCAATAGTAGAAGCTACAGATACACATGGGACATTGAAAGTAGTTACAACTGTGATATAACAATCGTTTCCATAACATGGAGTTCATTTCACTCAGCATCATCTTATGTGATCATAGGGTATAGCTATTGGGCTCTTGTGATCCTCTGCTGTGACTTGCCTAAACCTGTGCTAATTATTCCCAATAAGGGAGACCATAGAGTCCATGTTTCTTTGGGTCTGGCTCACTTCACTTAGTATAATTTTTTTCAAGTCCTTCCATTTCCTTACAAATGGGGCAATGTCATTCTTTCTGATAGAGGCATAAAATTCCATTGTGTATATGTACCACATTTTCCTAACCCATTTGTCTACTGAGGGGCATCTGATGAATATTTTCACCAATTAATCACTCATTCCTGAAAAATATTGTGATATTGTAATATTGTGATATTGTAAGTCTTAAAAGACCTAAAGTGGCAAGAGTGCCTGCCTCGGATACACGAGGCCCTAGGTTCGATTCCCCAGCACCACATATACAGAAAACGGCCAGAAGCGGCGCTGTGGCTCAAGTGGCAGAGTGCTAGCCTTGAGGGGGAAGAAGCCAGGGACAGTGCTCAGGCCCTGAGTCCAAGGCCCAAGACTGGCCAAAAAAAAAAAAAAAAAAGACCTAAAGAACTATAAGTGTGCCTGTAATGATGTCCAAAGAAATTGTGAACAAATTCATAAATCTTTTGCGTGAGTCCGTAAAGAAAAGGTAGTATTGTAAAGAAATAGCATGTGGTTTGGAATTAAATAAACTGCTGGTCCGAATCTGATTCAACTATTCACTACCTGTGACCTTGACCAACCTTCTTAATTTCTCGAATCCTATGTTCCTTCACCTATAAACCTGCAAAAATAAAACCAAATGCCCAGGAATGTGAAAACACAATGAGATGGTTTATCAATGACACCTAACAGTGAATAGGAAACAGGAGATAATAAATAAATGCTGAATTATCCCATTCTTTCTTCAAATATAAGCTTCAGCTCACCTATTTTAGGGCAATGAACCTGACTGGAAAGAAGATATAATTGCTCAGTTAGAGACTTAGGCAATTGTAGTGAACATGAAAGACTGTACAGCATTCTGTATATGTGTTACTTTTTTCTGTGATTATAAGTAGTATATCAGTAGTGATAGTTAAAAACCAATTATTATTGAGTCTATTATTAAGTTTATTATTGAGCCTATCTTCCTAAATCCCAACATGCAACTGCATTTCTCACTTCTTTTAAAGTTATTTCAGCAGGGACCCCCTAATTAGAAGGGAAGGTTTTGACAAAGAGAAAATAGAGGAGAATGTAGTTCCTTATCAATGGCTCTCTTTTTACAAACAGTTGTTTATGAAAAATTCCTTGCATCTTTTAAGTTATTTTCCAAGCTCATTCCCATTCCCTTGGGATGCTGGCATACCAATGCTGACAGTTGTTAAGAATATGTGATTCGTGGGACTGGGAATATGGCCTAGTGGCAAAAGTGCTTGCCTTGTATACATGAAGCCCTGGGTTCTATACCTCAGCACCACATACATAAAAAAGGCAGAGTGCTAGCCTTGAACAAAAAGAAGCCAGGGACAGTGCTCAGGCCCTGAGTCCAATCCCCAAGACTGGCGCTATATATATATATATATATGTCATTCGTGAGTCCCCGTTGCATTAGATGAGAGTTCCTTAGTAAATAACATATTGGAAAGGCTCTTTGAGCTAAGAAGCATACTTCTTTTGGAGTGCTAGCGCTCATGGCCCTGGAATGTTTCCCATTGTTCTTTTTTTTTTTTTTAGGTTTGTCAACTTTTGATTCTTTGTTTTTGTTTTCTCTATTGTCAAAGTGTGATACAGAGGGGTTACAGATTCATATGAAAGGCAGTGAGTACATTTCTTGTTCTACTTGTTACCTTCTCCCTCATTTCCCCCCTCCACCCTCCCCCAAGTGTTGTGCAGTTGTTTTACACCAAATGGTTTCTAAGTGTTGCTTTTTGAATGGTTTGTCTTTTTGTTCTTTGTCTCTCGACTTTGGTATTCCCTCTCCCTTCCCCAGTTATATTACCTGTATAACCAGTATCCAGGGTACTCAGATGTAATACAGTGGTAACGAGGGTACAGCCACAGGAAGGGAGTACAAGAGAAACAAAACTAAACAAACCACTCAGTCAAACAAGCAGACAAGGAAAAAGAGAAAAAAATCTAGTATGAGTTCACATGGCATGTTGAGAATAATTACAACAGTGGTATAACTCTTGTTTTCATAACATGGAGTTCATTTCACTTGGCATCTTCTTATGTAGTCATATGAGTGTAGCTATTGGGGTCTCTCATAGGAAATAGCAAGTTCATGAGTAGGCTAGTCATGGTAGAAGCCCACTGTTCTTTTTAACATGAATATTTCACACTTGGGGTCTGAGTCTGTTGCATGAGTTTTCTTTTGCCAGTCCTGGGGCTAGAACTTGGGGTCTGGGCACTGTCCTTGAGCTTCTTTTGCTCAAGGCTAGCACTCTACCACGTAAGCCACAGTACCACTTCGGGCTTTTTCCGTTTATGTGGTATTGAGGAACTGAACCCAGAGCTTCATGCATGCTAGGCAAGCACTCTAACATTAAGCCACATTCCCAGACCTGCATGAAATTTTTAACACAGTCTTTAAATCTTTATTATGTTGCATTATCTCCAAATACTCCATTCGTGTTTGTCACTAAATGTACATAAGTTAATGCTACTGTACAATGTATAATTCTTGATGGATTCATAATAAAATCATGCTTTTATTTCCAGATACATGATTCACAGGAATTAAAAAAAAATCCCAACAGTGACTGAGTGTCAATAGGTTAAAAAAAAATCACAGTGCTATGAATCTGATCTGCAAATTTGCAATCCTACAAAGAAAAGTTGAAATAATCAGGGATATAAATACATGTTCATAAAGAAAAAGGAATAATTCTCAAATATGCAAAGGTTAAAGAAATTTAAGTACGATATCAGTTTTCTGCAATCACGGTATTTAAAAAGTCAAGGTGATTTTGAATATAGTGAAATTATATATTACACTCATATTGCAAACATATGAATAATATATGTGGCAAAACAGCAATTCTCGTGGTTTTTGTCTTTAGTTTACATAATTGTCACTTCAATAATAAACAGTATACTTTTTTAAAAAAATGCACTCAGACTATAGGAATCATTATTTATATTCTGCTTAATGCCACCCAGAATATCCTGCACCACACAGTAGACATATAGTGTCAAATGAATGGAAGCTGGAAACATGCATTATAAAATGAATATCTTTTCTTACTTAGTCTATATTTTCTTCCCAAGCATATATTTGGTTAACTGCCATGAAGTCAGCAGTAAGAGGCATGCAGTATACATTATGGCACAAATCCTTAGAAAGAAAGAAAGATGTCTTGGTAAATTGGCTATCGTGTATCTTTAAAAAACACTTACTATTTGATTAGGATAAAAAGTCAGTTGTACAAACAGCACTAAGGTTATTTATGTAGTTGATATAAGATTAGTCCTTATTCATAGGTATGATTAACAATTGCATAAAAAGAAATAAAGAAAAATTCTATGAAACTTGTAAATGTATGAATAATTATGATACTACACCCTAGGACATTGAGTAAGACCAACCCATGGCAAGTCTAAGGCAAGATTATGAGCTCAAGGCCAGTATGAGCCACACTGATAGTTCAAGTCCTGTCTAGGCTACATAGTGAGAGGCTGTCTCAAAACAAACAAGCAAACAATAAAACACAATACCAAAGCAACCAGTTTGTTTACAATATTGATTTAATGCTGTGCTACTGTAATATAAAATGAAAATGTCCACAAATTAGACTACAGATAACATTCATTTTTATTTAATTCATTATATGAAGGTCATGATGAATATGTCACATAATAAAGGAATAAACTTGTTACTGCCAATGTTCCAATTCCAGCTGTATTCTTGCTTGTTTCTTTGGAAAGCAATAAGTTAATGAATAGATACTACTCTCTATGACATGGATGTCCTTCACTATTAGAATCTATTGAATTCAGCAATGAATACATATTCATGAATGCTCAGAATAGGGATTTAGACAGTTTACTCCATTAAACATAAGTTTATTTTTCTCTCAGGTGTCAGCCAGGGAATCAACATTTTGGTCAGTGGCCTTTTCATGATGTTTGTCCTAATGGATGCCACCTGGAACTAAAATCAACTGATGTTTAATGGAATAGATTTTTTAAATCTCCACTCTGGGAAAGGTATTGTTTCACAAAGAAGTAATTAATTCAAAATATTACTGTTAAATATGGATGTAGAATTACAACTGTAACTTAACCTGATAGTAATTAAAATTCTACAATGCACTTTTTATTATATATTCATAGTATATTGATGGGAGTAATATTTAGGGCCTATATTAATACTTGGGGCCTATACTTAATATTCTCATAGTTGAATTGTTCATTTTGGTCAATCTCAAAGGATTTTGTGCAAATTTGCTGTGGTCATCTGTGTTGTCAGTTTGTTCTAGTTACAGCATGTATGAAAAACAGACTTACTCTGTTTTCTTAGTGCTTTATACCATGGGTACACTGGTGGCATTACAATTTATGTTAGTAGCTAATAAGAATGTATGTAATAATCAGTATAGCATATTAATAAGATATTATTAAGCAAAAGGATCACACAAACCCTAACAAATGTTGTACCTCCAAATTTGCTTGATTTCCTTTAAAACTAATAATCTTTATTTAAAAAAATTCTTCAGCCAAGCAACAGTGGCTCATGCCTATAATCCTAGTTACTCAAAACACTGAGATCTGAGGATCGTGGCTCAAAGCCAGCCTGGGCAGTAAAGTCTGTGGCACCCGAATCTCTAATAAACTACTCTGAAAAGCCATAAGTGACACTGTGGCTCAAGTGGTAGAGCACAAACAATCTCAGGAACAGCCCAGGCCCTGAGGTTCAAGCCACAGGACTGGCAAAAAAAATTAATTCTCAGTATGCTCTTTAGGCTTAGCCAATAGACATACCAAGATCAAACTTAAATAACAAGCCTGCCAAACATAGAAGACATACTTGACACTATGAAAAAAATAATTTTCCAAAAATTGTTAATCTAAGAGGGAT
>NC_063188.1:42478198-42494485 GCF_023159225.1 Perognathus longimembris pacificus
GGAGAAGAGAGTAGTAAAGTTCATATATATAATATGTAATATACACACATATATATGATAATGATTTGTACAGTGGTTTATTTTTTGTGTTCAACTAAGATCAACTAACATCTGAGTACCTTGTATGTATTGGTCACTGCAATTCTAGGAACTAATGAATATAGCTTTTTTACTTGTTACAAACTTGCGTTACAAACATTCTATTCTAGTTAGCCTAGAGAACCACAGTGATTACTATGTGCACTGGACATGCTCATAAGTAACTTTGGCCAAAGTCTGATATGCAGAGTATTGAAATGACTTGCTCTCTGTCAAGAACTATCCATTGTGTGGGCAGTGTGATGGAAGTAGGGATGCAATGTAAAAGAATCCTAAGTGGGAAACTTCTGCTTCTGTTTTTTAAAGAAGTATTCTCCTGACCACTTGGTTTGATTGACAGCTCTTACAGACTGACCTAATGAACCTTCAGCCTGGGTGTCTTCACGTGTTCCCTGATAAGCAGTGAACTAAGTTTTACCACAGGCATCATTTCTAAGCCCTGGTAATCTGACTAAAGTGGCATGGCCTCCAAATACCACTGTAAATATTTATTGCAGCCCAAACTCAGCAGGAATGTTGTCAAACTTATTCTTCAGCTTTTATACTCCCTCTGCAAATCAGCACAAATCACATTCTTCCAGATTTAGATTAAGCATCTAATTGTGTATCCCCATAGAGAATGCTTTCTCTCTGCGAGGTCTTTCCAAAGAAATAAATTATGGTATATGAAAATACCACACTGACACACAAGTACACATGCAAATGATCTGTTATTCCTCTGTGGATAGTAAAATGTACTTTCAAGCTATGTTAAAAGATTTTAAAAATATATTGTTTGTTTATCTTTTTACTTCTTTTCTTTCTTTTTTTTTTTTTTATTGGCTCTTCCTTGTCATTAGACTGCGCTTATCAATGGGCAACACAGACGAGATCTAAAGCCAGGATAGGAAGGAGTCAGGATTGTGATTAACACCAAAAAACATGGTACAAAGGCAGATCCTTGGGTGACATTTACTTCCACATTGAAGGTGCTATATTGCTTCCACACTGAAGTATTAAAGTATAATGACACAGGAAATGTGAGGAAACCAGCCTACTAGAAACTAGGAAGACTATTTATTAAAAATATTTGTATAACAGCAACAGAAAACAAATTGGTATATGATTACTTCTCTAGAAATAACAAAAGGCTTATTTTGGGCTGCTTAAAGTTAGAACATGGAAAGCATAGTTAACATTTCCAATTTCTCAAACCACTTTTGTGATGGAGTTTTTATATTTCTGTCTCTGTGAAACAGACAAAATTCTAGAGTGGAGCAGGATAGTTGATTTCACAGATTAGGAAGTGTAGTCCTATAAGCTAATACAGTTCTAGTGAAGTGCTTGGTATAGCTCAAAATATGATCTGTGTGGACAAAATTATGATCCATGTAGAAATACACAATATGCTATAAAACACATCATTAGAATTATGAGTGCAATACACACCATTCCAATTGTCTACCTATAATACCTCTTCTCAAAGAATCTTTTTTATATGTTCCCAGAAAGAAATAACATGCTCTGCCCCATGTGACCATGTCCGTTCCTGGGCTCAGTGGACACAGGTTGGACAGATGACTCAAAACCATATGCTAGACTGGGCCAGTCAGATTCTGACACAACAATGTGAGTAACTACCATCCCATAAGGATAGGTGCTTGAAGAAGGGGGTCATACTACATTATAGCTGTAGCAGGCACATTAAGGCATGGAAAATCTATGGAGACAAAGAAGAGGTAGGAATGAATAAATCCACAGAAGGACAAGTAATGCAACTTGTATTTTTTTTTTTTTGCCAGTCCTGGGCCTTGAACTCAGGGCCTGAGCACTGTCCCTAGCTTCTCTTTGCTCAAAGCTAGCACTCTGCCACTTGAGCCATAGCGCCACTTCTGGCCATTTTCTGTATATGTGGTGCTGGGGAATTGAACCCAAGGCTTCATGTATACGAGGCAAGCTCTCTTGCCACTAGGCCATATCCCCAGCCCTGCAACTTGTATTTTAAAAGCTTTTAATTTTGGTTCTAGTTCAAGGCATTGTGCAGTCTAACTTCACTTTCCTGTTCTTGGATGTCCAAAAAAGTTCATGTCCTTGGAGAAATCTTCCTCCACTTGAGTTGAATGTCGCAAGTTACATGTGATCATGCAAGTACTATGACAGTATTATTGGGCTTTAATTTAGTTTTTCAATAAAAATTAGACAACTATTTTAAAACTTTTCATGGTGGTCCTGGAGTTTGAACTCAGGGAACATTATGTTTGGTAGGTAAGTCTTTGACCACTAGAACTAAACCTCCAGCCCTTTCTTGTGTTGGTTATTTTTGAGATATGGTTTTACTTCATCCCTGAACATGTTCCTGCAACATGATTCACTATATTTTAGGCTTCTTGTCACAGCTAGAATGATAAGTATGTTCCTAACTATGGGTTGAGAAGGGGACCCACAAACTTTCATGCCTAGAGTAATCTCAAACTGTAATCCTCCTGATTTCATCCTCTTTAGAAGTTAGGATTACACTATGAGCTATTACAATCATTTATGGAATGGCAAAATGCAGAGATCTTTTTGTATGAGTCATAAAGTGATGGGTCAATACCTAAAAATCAGATCGTCAAACTCAACATATCACACCTGCTAGTATGCTGTGCTGGTTCAGTGCACAGACCCTAGAATTTTATGATGGCCTTGGACATGTTACTTTTCATGTTAAATTTCCCTCTTTATTAACTAGGGTATATTCACAATAAAGACATGGGATTTGGTGCAAAAAAGAAAAGAGCCAAATTGTACTTTTCTCACTGAATTAGAACCCAAGTACCTCTGTAAGAAGACACGAAGAGGTGATTGCCTAGGGTAAGTAAAGCTTGCCCCTAAAAACTAGCTTAAAGGCAAATGAATGGAACACCACATCTCCAAGAGTCTTGGGTTATATGTATGCTATTTCCTACCCAGAATTCCCTTATGCCTCTCTGTATGTTTTCAATAAACAATTGGTTTAAATAACTTTTTGTCCCTTGCAATCAGAAGAGGCCTAATTAAGTAGGATGTTTAATAATACTTTACCTTTTAGTCTGAAAATTAAAATTAATTATGTATGCTGAACATAGAAGGTATGGGATATGTATCAGTCACTTCCCATTTTAAAGATAACTTTTCTAGAGTTCTCCAGTATTATTAACACAATGCTCTCATTTCTGTCTTTCTTTATAAAAGTGTTTTAACACCATCTTATCACCAGGAACTAAGTGGCACAAGTCTCATAAATAAGTAATTAATCATCCTATATCTATTTAGAATCATCCTATTCATTTCAGCACGATAGATAATACTTGGAGCCTACTTTATCCCAATTAAAACATGAAATTTTTTTTTTACTGATGTCCTTTTATCCCTTACAAGGCTAATCAAACTCTAGATTATATTCTCTAATTAGCACCCAAAATTTTTTTAAAACAGAGAAACAGCAACCTGAGCCCAAACCAGAAAAAAATAACACTACTACAAATTGCTACCAACTTCAGGTGATTTATAGAAAACGAATTCTACAAATCTTCCTTAATGGTAGGATATAAACAGTTTTTAGTGCTATTTAGTGAAATGATAATTATAAAACTCATTGAACTGAATGAGAATTAGGATTGTCAGACAAATGCTTGTAAGGGGTTAATTAATTCATATGAACCACACAGCTTAGCTGAAAATGGGCTGATTATTTTAAGCTACCAACTTTGTCTGCTTTTCAGCATTGTCCTCCTTTCTCCATCCCATTCACCCCATTGCACCTCCACCCCCATTAGTGCATGTCAGGAGAGGGAATATTTAAAAGAAAATGTGAGCTAAAGGCATTTTGCAAAGGTACATGAGGGGTATAAAGATGTCTGTTGGAACACTGAAATGGAAAGATCATTTATTAGTGCACCATAGTTCATAACATCCCAAAGGGTTCAATATTTTTAATATGCACACAAACATCCCCCCTCCTCCTTTTCAAATGCCTCATTATAGCTAAGCCTGGAGCTTTTCTCTTAAAAGCTTTCCTCTGAAATTATTAATAATATGGAGTTCCCTACAGGCCAAAGGTATTATTACAGTCAAAATGCATCAATATGTATATATACTTAGATACTCTCTTTTATGCTATTTTAAATAACAAAGTATTTAGTGGGAAGAGTAAGGAATTTATAAGCTGTATACAGAAAAGCATAGAGGAAGATGGCAATATCCCTGACTCAAACCAAATGGCTCTTGAAGCTTATTAGGTGTAGGAGACTGTAATAGGATTATGAATTTTGGTTTAGCCTGTCCATCATTTCAAAATCCCTATCACTAAAGGGAATATCTTCATAAGGGTCTGAGTTTAATATTGAAGCTGGTTTATTTATTTAATTCTTCCTACTTTATAATGCAGAGTGCTAATTAGTTCCATCTACTTTCCTCAGGCTTGTCAATAAGGCAACTTGGAAGCCAAGAACCTGCTGAATTATGGATTAACCAGTTCTGTAACTGCATATTCAAGAACCTAGTTAGCTACTCCAAAGTGTGACGCCATTACAGGCACTGGAAAGTAGAAAATATCTTTTTGTAATCTTCAGCTCAGACAGAGACAAACTATACCCTGAAAGTAAACTATTTATTTTTTGATGTGTTAATCAACATCTTAGACAAGTCAAATTAAAAGAAATAGCATTTAACTTCTGTCTGTGCATCCAAAATAGCTAGTAAAAATCACAAGATCCTTAGTATCAGCTCTAACAAATGATAATTTAATATTTTGCTTTCTTTCTTTCTTTTTGTGGGGGAATGCAGGAGTAAAGAATGTTAAAAGCAGGAAAACGGAGGCATTGCCACTAAAAGACATGATTTTTTAACTTCATATTAACTCAACCTGTGTCCCTAATTCCCTTTGTGTTCTCATCACATTCCAACTCTGGTATTTCTATTCACTCCTTTCTTGTTCAGCTCGAAGCTCTTAGAGTCATAAATCCTGAAATTAGAAGGCATGTTAGAGCCACACTGATATAGCCCTCTCATTTCATACATGAATTAACTGTGAACCAAAGGTTAAGTGACCTATGTGAGGTCCTATAAACTAGATGAGTATTATGCTTGATGATGCACTCAAGATTACTGATTCTCTGTTCAGTATTCCTTTACATCTCTTTCATCCAAAGCAGCCCATGAAACCATGTGAAGACTTGCTGCCTTCACTAGGCTACTGAGTTAACGTCCAAAAACCAGTGAACTACTTTCTAAATATATTACTTTTCTTAACCATGAGGAATTGAGCTTTAAGACCTAAAAAAATCTCAATCTAAGTTTTTAGATACAAGCAAGCATGTGTAACACATGTTCCACAACATAGTCCAAAACTCTTCTGTCCCACAGGTAGCTCCTTTCTTTAAAGGGTTCTCACTCTAAAGGTGGCTCCTTTCTTTAAAGGGTTCTCTCTCTCTCTCTCTCTTTCTTTCTTAAGGCCTCTTGAATCATCCCTCTATTATCTTCTTGCATTGGCTTATTTTCAAAGTAGGGTCTTTTTACCCCAGCTGGCCTGGGCTAAAGCAATGCTCCGATTTGTCCATGCCACTTCATCAATATTTTAGATGTAACTAATACATTTTTATGCTCAGGCTGGCCTTCAACCCTGATCCTCCTGACCTCAGCCTCCCAAATAGCTATAAAAACAGGCATGATTCACTGATAACCAGCTACAAATGCTGAACGTAGTTTAACTATTTGCTATGATGTCTTTGCCTACCTCTCTAGTTACCTTTTCTCTGGACGAAGAGGTCTACCTACTCAGTACATTAAATCACCTCACACAGCTTTAAAGAATCATCTTGACTTCTGTTCTGTCATGAGAATGAGTCTGTATCCCACATTCCATCATCTTCTTTCTCTTAGATATCAATTCTATCAGCTTTATATTTGGGGTAAATATGGCTCTTTTCTCTTCGCCTAGCTGTTAGTGCTCTCTAAATATTTTACAATCACCTTCAATTTCTCCCTCTTTAACAAAGCCTTAAAAAATAGAGACTTCCGGGAAGATAGCGGAGGAGCAACAGACCCCTAGCTAAGCTCCTTCCGACATCCCAGTTTTACCACTCAAGACAAACTTTTACTCCTAGAAATACATCCCAGCCCAAGTAAGTTATAACAGCATAGGGATTCTGGCCAGACAGGAAATATCGACTTTGCTGGCCTGAAAACACAGATTTGAGCTCCGGGCAGCCTTCTGCCTCCATGCCAGCTCCAGCACCAGCACAGCACCTGGCACTCCTCACACCTAAAGCACACAGCAGTGACCAGGAAGAAATCCTCCAGACAGTGGCAGACAGACACGGATAACAGGCAGAGCACGGACGGGTCGAAATCACAGAGAAAGTGTGAGTACCACATGAAAGGCATTCTCACTGGAGCTTATAGAGCAGCATCTGGAAGGTAGCCCTTCCCCCACCGCCAGAGTGAAGCGCCATCTTTGACTCTAGCATAGACCTGGTCGACCAGACTGGAACTAAAGCAGCCAGTGGAAAGCGAGGATGAAGGGGTCATCTTTAAAAAGGGCAAGAGTAACTGAATGGTAAGAGCCAGCTCTGCCCAGGAGAAGGTCACCCTGCCAAGGCAGGAGGCTTGTTCCCAGTCCACAGCTCACAGATTTGGGTAAACTCAGCCAGAGGTACCTTAAAATAGAAAACCGGAATATAAGATCAAGAATTGGGAAGACATAGCTTTTAAAAAGAAAGCAATAATGAAAGGAACAAACGATCACCTCTCAATCCTAACTCGCAACATCAATGGACTTAATTCTCCAATTAAACAACAGAGGCTCATAAGTTGGATCAAAAATCAAGATCCATCTTTCTGCTGCCTCCAAGAGACACATCAATCCAGTAAAAGCAAATATTTTCTAAAAGTGAAAGGCTGGAATAAAATATACCAAGCAAATGCTAGTATCAGATAAAATTGACTTCAAATTAAAAATGGTAAGAAGAGACAAAGAAGGTTACTACATACTAATAAAGGGATCCCTCCTACAGGAGGATATAACCATCCTAAATATCTACACCCCAAATACAGGAGTACCCCACCTCATCAAACAAACACTACTGACTCTAAAACCTCTCATAGATCCAAACAGATTGATAGATGGAGATTTTAACACTCCACTGTCACCTTTGGAGAGATCAACACTCCAAAAACTGAGCAAAAAAACCTCAGAACTAAACCACTGCATAGACAAACTAGACTTAACCGATATCTACAGAATATTCCATCCAGCAACACCAGAATACACATTTTTTCCAGCAGCACATGAAACATTCTCCAAAATAGATCAACTATTGGGGCACAAAGTAAATCTGTAGAAATTCAAAAGTATTGAAATCATTCCCTGCGTTCTCTCAGCCCACAATGCAATAAAATTAGAGCTCAACTCAAAGAGCCACCACAGAAAATCCTACAATTCATGGAGACTAAACAACACATTGTCGGACCATCAGTGTGTCTTGAAGAAATTAGAACAGAAATTCAAATGTTTATGGAATTAAACTAAAATGAGCACACAGAGTACCAGGTCCTTTGGGACACAGGAAAGGCAGTACTTAGAGGAAAATTTATATCTCTGAGTGCTTACATCAACAAACTGGAGAAACAGCAACTCAACAACTTAAGGAAGCACCTAAAGCTCCTTGAAAGAGAACAACAAGCTAAACCCCCAGCCAATAGATGGAAGCAAATAATTAATATCAGTTCAGAATTAAATGAGTTAGAGTAAAAATAAAAACATTGACAGAATCAACAAAATGAAGAGGTGGTTCTTTGAAAAAAATAACAAGATAGACAGACCCCTAGAAAATCTGACCAAAAAACGAAGGCAACACACCCAAATAAACAAGATCACATCACCACACAAACAACCAAAATTCAGAAAGCAGGGACTATTTGGCAAACTTTTATGCCAACAAATTGGAGAACCTGGAAGAAATGGATGATTTCCTAGCAAAAATTGATATCCCCAAACTTAACCATGAAGATTTAACCATTCTAAACAGACCCATATCCAGCATTGAAATAGAAACAGCAATAAGAGATCTCCCATCAAAGAAAATCCCAGGTCCAGATGGATTCACAGCAGAATTCTACAAGGCCTTCAAAACAGAACTCACACCAATATTTCTCAAACTCTTCAATTAAATTGAAAGAGAAAGTTCGCTACCAAACCCATTCTAAGAGGCCAGTATTACCCTTATCCCAAAACCAGGCAGGGACTCATCAAGGAAAGAGAATGATAGACCAATTTCCCTGATGAACATTGATGCAAAAATTCTCAACAAAATTCTGGCCAATCGACTTCAACAGGTCAACAAATATATCATACACTATGACCAAACTGGATTCATCCCCAGTATGCAGAGCTAGTTCAATATACACAAGTCAATCAACATAATGCACCACATCAATCAAAGCAAGGTCAAGAATCCCAGTATTATTTTACTAGTTGCCGAAAAAGCATTTGCTAAAATCCAGCACCCATTTATGATAAAAGCTTTGGAGAAACTTGGACTCCAGGGAACATTCCTGAATATAATTCCAGTGAACATTACTCTTAATGGGGAAAAGCTAAATCAATTTCCTCTAAAATCTGGAAAAAGACAAGGTTGTCCGCTCTCCCCTCTCCTCTTCAACATAGTACTAGAATTCCTAGCTAGAACAATAAGGCAAGAGGAAGATATAAAAGGGATCCAAATAGGAAAAGATGAAGTCAAACTCTGTCTCTTTGCAGATGACATGATCGTGTATCTAAAGAACCCCATAGACTCTACTTCCAAGATACGTGAACTGATCCAAAACTTTCGCAAAGTAGCAGAATATAAAATAAACCCTCAAAAATCAATGGCTCTTCTACATGCCAATGACGCAAAGACTGAGGCGGAAATCAGGAAAACAACTCCTGTTGCAATAGCCTCAAAAAACATAAAATACCTAGAAATAACCTTAACCAAAGAAGTGAAAGACCTCTATGATGAGAACAATAAAAGCATGAAAAACAAAATTAAGGCAGAAATAAAACCTCCCATCCTCTTCGATTCGGAGGATTAATATTGTCAAAATGGCAATATTGCCAAAGGCTATCTACAAATTCAATGCAATACCCATTAATATACCAACAACACTTTTTAATGAAATAGGGAAGGCAATCCGGAAATTGATATGAAACAATAAAAAACAACCGATAGCAAAACCAATACTAAGTAGAAAGAACAGTGCTGGAGGAATTACAATACCAAACTTCAAGCTCTATTACAAAGCTATAGTAATAAAAATAGCTTGGTGTTGGCACAGGATCAGGCCTGAAGACCAATGGAACAGAACTGAAGACCCAGAAATGAATCTGCAGAACTATGCCTACTTAAGTTTTGATAAAGGAGTTAAAAAATAGGATGGAAGAAAGATAGCCTCTTTAACCAATGGAGCTGGCAAAACTGGTTCAACACGGGCAAGAAATTAAAATTAGATGCTTATATATTACCCTCCACCAAAATCAATTCCAATGGATCAAAGACCTCGAAATAAAAAACAGATACCCTAAAAACGCTGCAAGAAGAAGTAGGAGAAACACTTGGGCTCATTGGCACAGGACGAAACTTCCTTTAAAAAGGCCGAGAAATGCAACATATCAAAGTATGGTTGGACAAATGGGACTGCATCAAACTGCAGAGCTTCTGCAGGGCAAAGGACATGGCTTGTAAGATAAACAGAAAGCCCACAGGTTGGGAAAAGATCTTTACTGGCCATATAAAAGATAAAGGCCTCCTTTAAAAAATATATGCAGAACTTAAAAAATTTAATTTCTCCAAAACCAAACCTCAAAGAACCAACAGCCCTCTCAACAAGTGGGCTCAAGACTTAAAAAGAGACTTCTCTGAAGAGGAAATGAGAATGGCCATGAGACATGTGAAAAAGTGCTCTACATCACTGGCCATAAAAGAAATGCAAACCAAAACAACATTGAGTTTCCACCTCACCCCAGTAAGTATGTCCATTATCAGGAAAACTAACAATAACAAATGTTGGAGGGGATGTGGCCAAAAGGGAACATTATTTCATTGTTGGTGGGAATGAAACTTGTTCAGCCACTCTGGAAAGCAGTATCGAGATTCCTCAGAAGTCTAAACATAGAGCTCCCCTGTGACCCAGCAGCCCCACTTTTGGGCATCTGCCCAAAAGATTACAAACAAGAACACACTAAAGCCCCACCAGCACAACAGTGTTCATTGCAGCACAATTTGTCATTGCTAAAATATGGAACCAACCCACATGCCCCCCAGTATATGAGTGGATCAGGAAAATGTGGTGCATATACACGATGGAATTTTATGCCTCTATCAGAAGTAATGACACTGCCCCATTTGTAAGGAAATGGAAGGACTTGGAACAAATTATACTAAGTGAAGTGAGTCAGACCCAAAGATACATGGACCCTATGGTTTCCCTCCTAGGGAATAATTAGCACAGGTTTAGGCTAGTCACAGCAGAGGAACATAAGAGCCCAATAGCTATTCCCTTATGAACACATAAGATGAAGCTAAGTGAAATGAACTCCATGTTATCGAAACGACTGTTATATCACTGTTGTAATTAATTTCAACATGCCATGTGAAACCGTAGCTCCTTTTATTGATGATCCTCTTGTATCCCCTTCCTGTGGTTGTCCCGGCATTATCACTGTATCCCATTTGAGTACCCTGGATACTGTATATACTGGTATTAGATCTAGGGAAGTGAAAAGCAAAATCAAAATGAGGAGACAATGGATTAAAAGACAAAGGACTCCAAAAGCAATACTTGCAAAGCCATTTGGTGTAAACCAACTGAACATCCCATGGGGGAGAGACAGAGGGGGTAGGGGAGGGGGGAATGTAGGAGGAGGTAACAAATAGTACAAGAAATGTACCCATGGCCTTACATATGAAACTGTAATCCCTCTGTACATCACTTTGACAATAAATAAATAATTATCTAAAAAATAATAAAGAATTAAAAATAATCACTACTAGTTGCAATAACGGGTTCATGTTTAAAAGTATTATTGTATACTAGATACAATTTTACGTGATTTCTAGGCATTTACTTATTTAATTCTTATAATAACATATGTGGCAATTCTATGCCTTGTATAAATGTCCATTCAATGTCTACATGTTACAAATTGGTTTCCAAGATAATGCTAAGGGAGGTAGTGGGGGCATTTAGAATTAGGTGCCTTGTGGGAGTTCCTTAGGTCAGTGAAAACATGCTTTGAAAAAGGACTATGTGAACCTAGCCTAACCCTTGTCTTCAGCTTTCTGGTTCATGAGGTAAATAGTTTGCTCTGTCACATGTTCCTATCATGTTTTGCTCCTGTAAAAAGAAATGAAATATTAGACTCATGAGCTCAAATAAAACTTTTTCTTTTATAAGCATCCTCACATATATCATTATAGTACCTGAAAGCTGATAGATATAGGTACGTATTACTTGAAAAAGAATGAAATATAGATTAGTGAACATGCCCAAGATAAACAACCAAGAAGTGGGGCAGACAAGATTTGACTGCAGAGAACTCAGAAAGTCCAAATGTTATGCTCTTTTTTTCTTTAAACTTCAAGCACTAGAAACAAGTTATTTATTTCGAAAACAAACAAGAGATATATTCTAATGTGGTGTTCTCCAAACTTGTCCCTTCATACATACTAAGTCACACTGTAGTAATGGAGATGGGTAGAAGTTGAGAGAGCAACAAATCAGGATCATTTAGAAAGCATTATCATAATTCCCATGCCTAGTGTCTACCCTTGGAAACACTGCTTCATATAAACATGGTAGTCCCCAACCCTCACCAGATACTAGGAGAAGACTCTAGGGAACCAACTACTTATTGAAACCTGGCAGAAAAAAAAATAAAAGGGAGGGAATGAAGAATTTATCATGTTTTCTCTATATGAAATATACACCAACCTAACCAGAGGTTTGTTGGATGAATATTTGTTATATAGAAGTAATCCAACTATTAAGTAAAGAAGCAATGATAGAATATTGCTTTTCAAAAAATAAGAGATCTAAGTATAAAAAATAGAAAAATAAAAATTAAAAGATTTTTGCAATAATTATAAATGTTTGCTAATATACCAAGGAGAATCAATTAGCTATTATGTACTCCAGTGTAAAACCACATGAAAACAATAATTATAAGGATGTTTTGTCAAAAAAGATGGAACCTAAATCATTCTAATAAGCAGATAGAAAATATATAGAAGGGACAATGAATATCCATGAATGTTACACCAGTGAAAGGCAATAAATGAAATACAAACCCTGTTAGACAAAAGAAAACATGTATGGCTGGACTTTGCTTCCAAATATTCAAGAAGAGAGGTATAGATTAATGAAGATTAGCCATGAATTAACTTGTGTTGAAACTGGGCACAGGGTTTATGATGTTTCAGAACATTATTCTATCTGAAAATTTCCAAGAGTAGGTGAAAAAAACCACTGACTATTGGAGGCCATGTATCTATCACATGGAACAACTGCAACCAAGCCACTCACTTAAGAGAGGTGTAGTTGCTTGTTTCCACCTGTAATCCTAGGTACTCATTGGGCTGAGATCTGAGGATCACAGTTCAAAAGCAGTCAAGACAACAAATCAGATACTTTATCTCCAACGAACCAGCAAAAAGCTAAAAGTAGTATGGTTCAAGTGACAGAATGCCAGCCCCACTACTGGAACAGGAGAGAAGAGAGACAGGAGAGAGGAAAAGGGAGGGGAGAGAGAGTAGCCTTCTGAGGTTCATTTATAGGCACTAGAGCACATGCAAATTCATATCCTGTATACATAAATACTCCAACAGACATACATCTTTTATTTCTTGCTTCCTTGATGTGTCTATGACTTCTCTTGGATGGATACAAGACAGTAGCATACAGGATAGCAGCAAAGAGGCATTATTTTGAATAATTGATATTTGTTTATTAAGTAAAAAGGCGATCAGATCATTTCTGTAGAAAGAAGAAATCAATTTATAATAAAACTTTGAGAAGAAAAGAAGTATGATTCTGAAGGTGATAGGACAAGTGAGATGTCGGAGCAGAAAAGAAGGGACACTGAAGGACAATGAGGGATCCCAGATGGTGCTGTTACTTACTGAGATTGAGGGGTATTGAAAAGAGTAAAGAAAATCTGCACCAGCTACCAAATCATGACAATTACTGAACAATGAAAAAGATTAGGGAGATTACTAAGCAGTGATAAGATGCAACTACTTCTAGAAACATTGCATATATGATTCTTCCGTAAGGGCAATGAATTTGTTATTTAGTATTTATTTAGTTTTGTGGTTGCTCTTGTTTGATTTTGACTTTTTAAGTGCAGAGGAATGGGGAGTAACTGTACTTCTATTGCAACACAACTAATGGGACCTGCAATTATAAATACTATATTCTCTATGTTGTATACATTTTCTCAGGAAAGTTGCCAAATAGCTTGAATTATTTATTACATTATTCTTACGCTTTGCAATAGTTTGGAAACATGAATTTCTTTGCTTACACTGTGAAAACCTAGAAAAAGTAAAGTCCAGCTAATGAAGAAAAATAAGAAAAACCTCACATTTGAGCAGATATATTTTTACAGATACCTGAATTATTTACAGAAGAATAATAACTTAAATATATGTTTCCATTTTCTTCTGAGATTAATCACTCAATAAAGAGAGAGAAAGAGAATAATGAGTCAACAAATAGCTATAGACACTTAAGAGAGGAAGCTTAGATGTAATAATATTGCATAATTTAATAGGACAAATAGCAGCAGGGTAATTTTATTTTAAAATAAAAAAACCTAAAGATCTCTACTAGCCAGAAACCTCAATGAGTGAATCTGGATAATAGAGTGCTCGTCCATCTCAAATCACAACATATTTTCTTCACTATTTTGTAGAAAAGTGGTTTAAAGAGCTATTGCAAACTTTGCTGCCTTCATAAAAGATAATCTGTTGAAAATACATTTTTGAGTATTCACATAATTATTGTGAACATCAGATACTGTACTGTGCCAGAGAGTGCATAACTAGGACGAGTCCTTGTTTAACTAGATCCAAACTGTTCCACGTTTGAAGTTCTTTTTCATTTTGAAAAAAATAATGGGATGTACCAGTCCTGGGAGTTGTCCCTGACCTTTTTGCTCAAGGCTAGTGCCCTATCATGTTAGACACACCTCCACTTCCAGCCTGTTTTGGGGTGTGATTAATTGGAGATAAGAGTCTTCTGGACTTTCCTGCCCCGGCTAGCTCCAAATAGTGATCCTCAGATCTCAGGATCCTGAGTAGTTACAGGTTTTGGCTACCAGCACCCAGTGAACATTTACTTTTAATCATTATTTTATCATCAGCACTAAGGGATATTATACAAAGATTAAAACGAAGTTTATATCAAGCATAACATCAGGGTACAGCCACAGAGTATTAATATTCCAAGCGCTTTCTGTTATTATGACAAAATATTTGAAACAATTTAAAAGGAGAAAAGATTTATTTTGCCTCATGATTATTTGTTTACTATCTGAAAAAGGGATTTCAAAAACCAGTGAAAAAGTCCATTGAATTTAAAGGCCTGTTGATCCAATCATCTCTCAGTAGTGCCAATCACTGGCATCCAAGTATTTAACACATGGCCTTTTGAGGGACATTCTATATTCAAACCATAACAAATATTTTCATTCCAATATTTTTTAAACAAATTTCTATAAATATTTATATATAGAGGCTAAGAAGAAGCAGCTTCATGTTTTGCTTGTCTGTGTGCATGGTTGTGTGTTATAGTGCTAGGGATTCAAACTCAGGGCCTTGTGCATTTAAGCAAGGTCTCCATGAGCTTCATCTCCAGCCCTTTGTTTGTTTGTTTAAGGTAAAGTCATTGTTGTGTAGATCTGGCTAGCCTTGAACTCATTAGGTAGCCTTAATTGCTTCTCCACTGAGATTCTCCTGCCTCAGTCTCCCTACAAAGTGTTGAGATTACAGGTATATGGCAAGAGATAGCCAAAAACCACTTGTGTCTTTAATGTTGCTATCTGCTTTTTCATGACTAGCTCGTTCCCTTCACTATAGTGAACACATTAACTATCACTTTTTAGTAATGTCAATGTGTCTACAAGTATCAACTTTCCAATGTTGATATGCTATTTCCCATTTGCAAGGGAATGAAAACAATCAGAAACTTAAGTTTGATTGAACAGTGTCTAAAATTAGAGTAAAAATAATTTTTTCTTTTTTGGCCAGTCCTGGGCCTTGGACTCAGGGCCTAAGCACTGTCCCTGGCTTCTTCCCGCTCAAGGCTAGCACTCTGCCACTTGAGCCACAGCGCCGCTTCTGGCCGTTTTCTGTATATGTGGTGCTGGGGAATCGAACGCAGGGCCTCGGGTATACCGAGGCAGGCACTCTTGCCACTAGGCTATATCCCCAGCCCCCGTAAAAATAATTTTAATTAGAGACTTAGAAGGCTCTCCACCAATGCTGTGGGCTAGACAACTTGGTCACATTCTTTTTGCCTACTAATGGATATTTTTGGTATTACTTCTTTCAGATGTATTTTCAAAGAGAGCTGTATATTTCAAAGAGATATATGGCATTTCCATGTAGGTATGTTTGCTAGAACCGCGGAATGAGGAGAAGCAAAGTGGTACTCTGCTGCAATGCTAACTATTCCTACATGACAGTGTCCTTCCTTCAATAGTAACCCATACCACACTATTGTATGACTCATATGAAATGAAAGTCTTGTAGCAAAAAAAAAATTAAATTTATAGTGGCTGAAGTGAAGACTTTATTGTGGCTCTCTTTCCCACAGAAAACAATACATTTGCTTGAGGTAATATTTATCTTTTTATTCTTAGAGTTTGGCTATAATACATCTTTGTTTAAAGACTATGTGTATATATTTGTAAGGAAGTGAAAAGACAGGAAAAATGTGTTAAGTGAAATAAGTCAGGCTGAGAGAAACAGGATGCATGGCTTCCTTTATATGTGGAAGCTAAACTTAGCTCACAAACTCTTAAGTAAATATATTGTGTGGTATGCAAATGTATACAAATGTATTAACTAAGATGTGGAAGATTCAAGGGAGATCTCAAGCAATTCCTTAGAAAGTCAAAATCAAAGTTTAGCAAAATAAGACACC